>NW_026892672.1:0-2500 GCF_033815535.1 Pezoporus flaviventris | reverse complement strand
CAGCCGAGAACAAGCTTCGGAGAGGTTGCATTCAAATGGACTTTTAAGTATGAAAGCGAGGAGCGACAGCAATGATGGTGACACCGTTGCAAAGCTGACTGTGTGCTGAAGATGCCCAGCACATGCTTTCCCTCCTGGCTCTTCGGATCTGGGAGCAGAAGCCAGACGTTCGTGCACTAATCGTTCTGCCCCTGGGCAGCCGAGAACAAGCTTCGGAGAGGTTGCATTCAAATGGACTTTAAGTATGAAAGCGAGGAGCGACAGCAATGATGGTGACACCGTTGCAAAGCTGACTGTGTGCTGAAGATGCCCAGCACATGCTTTCCCTCCTGGCTCTTCGGCTCTGGGAGCAGAGGCCAGACGTTCGTGCTCTAATCGCTGTGCTACTTGGCAGCTCAGAGCAAGCTCCGTAGAGGTTGCATTCGAGTGGACTTTTAGGTATGAAAGCGAGGAGCGACAGCAATGATGGTGACACCGTTGCAAAGCTAACTGTGTGCTGAAGATGCCCAGCACATGCTTTCCCTCCTGGCTCTTCGACTGTGGGAGCAGACGGCAACCGTTCGTGCTCTACTCACTGTGCTGCTGGGCAGCCGAGAGCAAGCTCCGAAGAGGGTGCATTCAAATGGACCTTTAGGTATGAAAGCGAGGAGCGACAGCAATGATGGTGACACCGCTGCAAAGCTGACTGTGGCTGAAGATGCCCAGCACATGCTTTCCCTCCTGGCTCTTCGACTGTGGGGAGCAGACGGCAACCGTTCGTGCTCTACTCACTGTGCTGCTGGGCAGCCGAGAGCAAGCTCCGAAAGAGGGCGCTTTCAAATGGACCTTTCGGTATGAAAGCGAGGAGCGACAGCAATGATGGTGACACCGTTGCAAAGCTGACTGTGTGCTGAAGATGCCCAGCACATGCTTTCCCCTCCTGGCTCTTCGGCGCTGGGAGCAGAGGCCAGACGTTCGTGCACTAATCGCTGAGCTTCTGGGCAGCTGAGAAGCAGCTTTGGAGAGGTTTCATTCAAATGTACTTTTAGGTATGAAACCGAGGAGTGACAGCAATAATGGTGACAGCATTGCAAAGCTGACTGTGTGCTGAAGATGCCCCCGCACATGCTTTCCCTCCTGGCTCTTCGACTGTGGGAGCAGACGGCAACCCTAACCCTAACCCTAACCCTAACCCAACCCTAACCCTAACCCTAACCCTAACCCTACCCCTAACCCTAACCCTAACCCTAAACCTAACCTAACCCTAACCCTAACCCTAACCCTAACCCTACCCCTAACCCTAACCCTAAACCCTAACCATAACCCTAAGCCTATCCCTAACCCCTAACCCTAACCCTAACCCTAACCCTAACCCCTAACCCTAACCCCTAACCCTAACCCTAACCCTAACCCTAACCCTAACCCTAAGCTTTCACCAGCTTTCCCTCCTGGCTCTTCGATTGTGGGAGCAGACGGCAACTGTTCGTGCTCTACTCACTGTGCAGCTGGGCAGCCGAGAGCAAGCTCCGAAGAGGGTGCATTCAAATGGACCTTTAGGTATGAAAGCGAGGAGCGACAGCAATGATGGTGACACCGTTGCAAAGCTGACTGTGTGCTGAAGATGCCCAGCACATGCTTTCCCTCCTGGCTCTTCGGATCTGGGAGCAGAAGCCAGACGTTCGTGCACTAATCGTTCTGCCCCTGGGCAGCCGAGAACAAGCTTCGGAGAGGTTGCATTCAAATGGACTTTTAAGTATGAAAGCGAGGAGCGACAGCAATGATGGTGACACCGTTGCAAAGCTGACTGTGTGCTGAAGATGCCCAGCACATGCTTTCCCTCCTGGCTCTTCGGCTCTGGGAGCAGAGGCCAGACGTTCGTGCTCTTAATCGCTGTGCTACTTGGCAGCTCAGAGCAAGCTCCGTAGAGGTTGCAATCGAGTGGACTTTTAGGTATGAAAGCGAGGAGCGACAGCAATGATGGTGACACCGTTGCAAAGCTAACTGTGTGCTGAAGATGCCCAGCACATGCTTTCCCTCCTGGCTCTTCGGATCTGGGAGCAGAAGCCAGACGTTCGTGCACTAATCGTTCTGCCCCTGGCAGCCGAGAACAAGCTTCGGAGAGGGTGCATTCAAATGGACCTTTAGGTATGACACTGAGGAGCGACAGCAATGATGGTGACACCGTTGCAAAGCTGACTGTGTGCTGAAGATGCCCAGCACATGCTTTCCCTCCTGGCTCTTCGGCGCTGGGAGCAGAGGCCAGACGTTCGTGCACTAATCGCTGAGCTTCTGGGCAGCTGAGAAGCAGCTTTGGAGAGGTTGCATTCAAATGTACTTTTAGGTATGAAACCGAGGAGTGACAGCAATAATGGTGACAGCATTGCAAAGCTGACTGTGTGCTGAAGATGCCCCGCACATGCTTTCCCTCCTGGCTCTTCGACTGAGGGAGCAGACGGCAACCCTAACCCTAACCCTAACCCTAACCCAACCCTAACCCTAACCCTAACCCTAACCCTACCCA